>NC_133622.1:233479576-233489576 GCF_048593235.1 Sminthopsis crassicaudata | reverse complement strand
GAAGCAATTGGGGTTAAGTTTAATTTTCTTTCTTTTCTTTCTCTTTTATTCTTATAAATTATGATTTTATTTTTTTCCATCTTCTGTAAACAATAGTTTATTTTATCAACTAATTTAACTTTATTTAAGGAAGACCTGTTCCCACTAGTTTCTCTTTTCCTTGTCCTCAAATCTTTTATTACCCCTTTTCCTAATTTGGAGTTTTGCTTTACTCATTAATTCCTTTTTCTTTCCTTCTCTCAGTTAAATAATCAAGTAAAATAGCCCTTGCACTTGTGTAGTCCGCTAGATTTTTAAATTTTATTTCCTCCATCTTTTTCTAAAAAAGAATCCCCCCCTTATTCTTATTATTTCTCTTCCCTTTTGTTCTCTTTGAGATTTTTATCTTTAATTCATGATTCTTAGACTTTAGCCCTTTAATTTTAGTAGTCTTCATGAATTCAAACTTCTAAAATACCCATTTTGAATTTCCTCTTTTATTTTTTTTTAAATTTTTTTATTTTTCCCCGAGGCTGGGGTTAAGTGACTTGCCCAGGGTCACACAGCCAGGAAGTGCTAAGTGTCTGAGAGCAGATTTGAACTCGGGTCCTCCTGAATTCAAGGCTGGTGCTGCCACCTAACTGCCCTGAATTTCCCCTTTTAGACAGTTTATATGTTATTGCATTATAGAACTTGCCTCCTGACCTCTCTTTTTCTGTTGTATCTCCTTCTTAGAAATCCCAATCCTTCTAAGGATAGAGAGGGTAGAGGTATTAAAACTATCATCAGAATTGTTCTCAATTAGATAGTTCTTTACTACCCTTTGCCTTTCCCATGATAAAGTCCTCCCTCATTGTCATGGAATCTTTTTGCTCAGCCCATACTATTCCATTTTCTGGGTAACCCGTTGCACTTAGGTTCTTCTCTGAAGCAGGATAACTGATTTATACACTAAATCCTTGCAGTTTATACTGCTTGTAAGGTGCTCATTTCTGATTATAGAAACTTTCTCTCCCCCTCTTGGGATCTTTCTGCAGTGGGACCCCCTCTCACCAATGCAATGAGATTTTCTCCCTTTTCTTTTCCCTGTTTATATGTCTCTCAGCCATTCTCCTGTAGGTTTTCCTCTTTCTGAGATATTTTGCTGAGTTATTTTCCCTCCATTGTTAATCATTCACCGGATTCAGGAACAACACACCTTCCTGCCAATTTTTTTTCTCCCCTCTCCCCTTTTATGTGCTCTCTCGTCTGCTAGTCCCACAAAGAAATCTGATTTACCCATAGGCAGATGATATGTGCTTTAGTCCATAATGTTTCAGACCTGTTCCTCCACCATAATTTTCTCTAGTTGACTGCTGCTTTCTCCCTTGTTTCCATCTGTATTTCCAGAAAGAAATCTCTTAACAGCTTCTTTGCTGTTACTATTGTTGTTGCTGTTAACCCCATAGGTAGTTTTTCTCTTTTCCTTTTTTTTCTGGAATAATTTATTTCATTACCTGTGCCTTCCTTGGCTGCTGTATTTATTTACCATTCATGTATGTTTCTGTTGTCTAGAATGACTGCAAAACAAATAATATGATCAGGTCTGACTTCCTTTGCAGGAATGCTTCAAATACATCTTTTTTATTGAAGATCTATCTTTTTTCATTAATGGTTAAGCTCAGGTTTGGAGAGTAGGTCACTTGGGTCACGCTTTAAGTTTCTATTCTCTTTAGAACACATCATTCCATCCCCTTTGTTGTTTCTGATGAGTGTAGAAAAGTCTGGTGTTGTTTGAATTTCTTTTCCTTTATATATTTGAAAGTTTTTCTTCTTGTAAAATTTATTGTTTGTCATTGAAATCATTAAATTTAACCACTATGTGTCTCGTAGTCATCCCCTCATCCTTGCTATTGTGATAGCCTGCTGGTAAGTCTGCTTACACGTCTCTCCCCATTCCAGTCCATTCTCCACCAAACTGTCAAAGTGATTTTCCTGAAGTCCTCGACTGACCATGTCACCCCTATCACGTAATGAACTCCAGGGGCTTCTATTGCTTCCAGGCTCAAATATAAACCCTCCTCCTTGGTGTCCAAAGCCTTTCATCACCTACCCATCTCTTATCTTTATTGTCTTCTTACATCCTGTACATTTCCAATACAGCAACCCCAGCCTCTTAGTTATTCCTACAACAAAAACACTCTATTTCTCTCTTCCAGACATTTTCACATTCATTAAGAGCTTTTTTTTCTTATCTCCTCTACCTCCTGGATTTACTTCTATCACATCCCAACTAAAATTCTACTTCTTCCCAACCCCTCTTAATTCCAGGAACTTCCCTCTGTTATTATTTCCAGTTTATCCTGTATATAACTTGCTTATACCTAGTCATTTGCACATTGTCTCCCTCATTGGACTGTGAGCTCTTTGAAAATAGAGACTGTCTTTTATCGTTCTTTTTATTCTTTGTAGGTCTTTTACCGTTTTTTGACATTCTATGGTCCAAGACTAGCCTCCTTGACTCCAGTATTGAGGACAACTTAAAAGGCATTGTCAGAACAGAGGCTTGACCGTTCCCAGCTGCTCTTGCTGGATGCTCCTTTACTCTTGGTTTGACTCCTTCAGGAACGGCATCTTGTGAGAGAACAAAGGCAGAGGAGGAAATTGAGTCAAGGAGAGACAGAGCAATTCACTCGGATAGAGGGGTAGGGTCCTCCAACTCTCCCCTACATCTCTAAGTGCATCCTCCCCCTTTAAACCAATGTCTGCCTCTGGAACCAAAAGATACAAAGTGGGGAAAAAGGAGAGAGCTTGACTCAGATTCCTCTGCTTTCCCCCAGGGTCCCTAAGTACATTCCACACTGGAGGCTGAGAGTCAGTCCTGATGTGCTTCCATCTGCCAAGGCTGGAGGCTATAGGGAGGGTCTTGTCCTGGGCTCTCTCAGGAGACGGAGCAGTCAAGTTCATACAATGGCTTTGCCCCTATTCCCATGACCCACTAGAAAGGACCCTGTTGGAGGCCCCAGAGTTCCCTGCTTCTGTCTCTCCCTTGACAGGAGGTGGTGAAAGAGGCAGGGAGAGGTATCTGATACAGAATAAGGCTGGATCTGTGGCAGCCTTATACATAATTTTTTTTAAAAAGGAAGTGGAGTCCTCCTGTCTGTCCCAAGTTCCCAGAGCTTCCCTCATGGCAGGCCCCTTCTCCTGCTGCCTCAAGGCTGGGCTGTCTCAGAGAACGTAGTTCTGGGTCCTTAAGGAACACCTTCATCAGCTCCCTTATTAGGAATCTGTGGCCAGGAAGATAAAGTGACCAGTGAGCACTGAGTGTGGATTCAGTCCCAGGTCCTCCACTTCCCAAGCCAGTGCTCTCTTTCCCCCAGAAACCAGCCCCCTTTCTATCAATGACCTCCCACCTTCTTTAAAGAAAATTGTGGGAAAAGCCCTGGGTCTGGCTCAATCATCATCTTAATGTGCGACCTTACATAAAGCACATTGAGGCAGCTAGGTGGACTAGTGGATAGCACAGGAGACTTGGAGTCCTTCCTGAGAGCCTTTCTATCTCTGTAGATAGATAGTCTTTTTCTTTATCTGTAAAATGACAATAGTAATAACGCCTGCCAAAGGAGATAACTTCTGTAAAACACTTTGCAAAACTTAAAGTACTGTGAGAATGGCAACTATTATTATTATTATTATTATTAAGCACTTTGCAAATCTTAAAGTGCTATGGGAATGGAAATTATTATTATTAAGCACTTTACAAATCTTAAAATGCTATGGGAATGGAAATTATTGTTATTATTATTAAGCACTTTGCAAAACTTAAAGTGCTATGGGAACAGAAGTTATTATTATTAAGCACTTTACAAATCTTAAAATGCTATGGGAATGGAAATTATTATTATTATTATTAAGCACTTTGCAAATCTTAAAATGCTATAGGAATGGAAATTATTATTATTATTATTAAGCACTTTGCAAAACAAAGTGCTATGGGAACAGAAGTTATTATTATTAAGCACTTTACAAATCTTAAAATGCTATGGGAATGGAAATTATTATTATTATTATTAAACACTTTGCAAATCTTAAAATGCTATAGGAATGGAAATTATTATTATTATTATTAAGCACTTTGCAAAACAAAGTGCTATGGGAACAGAAGTTATTATTATTAAGCACTTTACAAATCTTAAAATGCTATGGGAATGGAAATTATTATTATTATTATTAAACACTTTGCAAATCTTAAAATGCTATAGGAATGGAAATTATTATTATTATTATTAAGCACTTTGCAAAACAAAGTGCTATGGGAACAGAAGTTATTATTATTAAGCACTTTGCAAATCTTAAAATGCTATGGGAATAGAAATTATCATTATTATTATCATTATTAATCACTTTGCAAATTTTAAAATGCTATGTAAATAGAAGTTATTATTATTATTATTACTGGTATATTTAGAGCTGGAAAAGACCTTAGAAACCATCTCTAGTTAAAGTTATAGATGAGAAAACTCTGACTTATCCAAAGTCCCATAGATAGTGAGTTAGCAGGGCTATCAGGATTTGAATTCAGGTCTTCTATTTCTAAATCCTGTACCACATTTACTCTTAACACCCAGGACCTCAGTTTCCCCATTTATAAAGGACTAGACTAGACTCCTTCCAGTTGTAACATTTTATGGTCGATGATTCCAAGGATCCTCCAGACATCCATTACATCCATCCTGATTGTAGCCTAATGGAAGGATATAACAGAGGAGAAGCCTGAGTTGAGATGGATACTGAATGAAATCCAGTTTTTCTTTACCTGGAGCCACAGGCTAAATCCCACTCCATCATCTCCTTTTCTCGTGGAGTTAGGCTCCCTACCATTGGGCCAAGGTAGTGACTGTCTACAGATGTAGGAAGGAAACAAAATAGTGTACTTACCAGCCGAGATTACTTTTGAATACTAGAATGGCCATATACATAATTCTAATTATTATTAACTATGTGGTGTGGTGAGGAAAGCACCCAGCCTGAAGTCAAGAAGACTCATCTTCATAAGTTCAAATAGCTGTGTGATCCTGGGCAAGTCACTTCACTGTTTACCTCAGTTTCCTCATCTGTAAAATGAGCTGGAGAAGAAAATGACAAACCGCTCCAATATCTTTGCCAAGAAAACCCCAAATGGAGTCATGAGGAGTTGAATGTGCCTGAGATGACCAAGCAGAAATTCTCACTGTTCGATGAGCTCAAGGACGCCTAGCCAAGTTTCAATTAAAGAAGCTAAAAGACATCTTAGATGTGAAGATTAACAAGGGTGGCCAGTGAGCCAGGAAGTGGATCAAACGTTTTATTTGGTCCAGAGCCCACCTCAGACATTTGCTAGCTGTGTACTCTTGGGCAAATCACTTAGCTGCTCTCTGCCTCGGTTTCCTCATCTGTAAAATCTTCATATAAGGTATCTTCCAACTCTATGATCTACTGGAGGCTATTTCTCAAGCCTCTTTTACTAGGTTAAAGCTTGATATATTAGATAGATAGATAGATAGATAGATAGATAGATAGATAGATAGATAGATATAGAGATATTATATAATCATGGAATTTCCAATTTGAAAGGCATTTCAGAGAAGATAGATTGCATAAACACCCTCCATGCAATATTTCTGACAAGTCATTCACATGTAGAAACTTGAAGATGGAAGTTTGAAAAAAAAAAGACAACTTTTTAGGGGAGGATGAGGAACCCAAAAGGTGACCCTCAGGAGAAGAGAAATGAGATTCGCTCTGCTTGGTCTCAGAGGGCAGGAGAAGAAAAGTGGGAATGTAGACTTGATATAGGGAAAACCAGCCGCGTGATCAGAACTTTCCCAAAAACCACTGGGCTGCCCTAGGAGAGAGCTAGCTCCTCCTGCACCCAGAGAACATCTCAGGCTACTATTTCCCAGCTCCCTTTCTCTTCCATAATTCTTCATTCTAAAGTATCACCCATCACCACTGGTGTACAGCTTGGACCATCTTGAGAACACTGACTAATAAATATTCAGTGTGCTCATTTACACTTAGGAAATTGGAAAGCACTACAAATCAGAGCTTGATTCATTTTTTGATTGTCTAGACTTAAGAAAGTGAAGGAGAAAATATAAATAATATCTATTCGACTTTAAAGCAGGTTCCTCATGAAAGTGGGGTATTAAACATTTACCCAAATACCCCTGAGCTGTTACGGGAGGTGGATGTTATAAATGGCATTCTTGATGAGACAGCCTCTGAATTTTTGTGATTCTGTGACATTCAGGGAGCTCATTACCTTTTAGAGACAGTCCCTTCCAATCTAACAATCTTATCTGACAAACTGGCTTTGTGCTGGGGAGGAGCTGGAGAGACAAAGATGAAAAATGACACGGTCTCAAAATGACACGAAGCTTACGTTTGGGGGACAGCTCTAAATGTGAGCAAGTTTTTATGTAGTAAAATCTCATATGTTATGTGACAAGCGAGATCTATGGGAGCTTTGTGGTTTCTTTCAGCTCTTAAATCCTATTATTCTAAGGAGCCAGATTCTTCATCCCTGGCCTTCCCAACCTCTCAGTTTTGCCCTTTGGGAATACTAATCAACCAAGTAATTGTTTGCCATTTATTAAACATCCACTATGGGCTGAGGATTGGTTAGACAATGGGGACCCAGAAAAAAATGAAACAAAGCATGTACATTTCAATGAAACAGAAGGAAAACAATATATAAATGTATTTAAAATAATATTAGGCGATATATAGGAGTAGAAGAAGAACTGGGCAGGGGAAGGGTTAGAAGAGACCATGTAAAAACTAGTTGTTGAGCTGGGCTTTGAGATGTAGAGAGAGTGTATTCCAGTCATGGCAAACATCCTGTACAAAGACATGGAGAAAGGCGGGGTCTAATCCTTCTTTCACACAAGTACCATAAAAATGTTTCAATGCCGTAAAGTCATACACACACGAGCTATCAGTATTGTTAACGGGTGAAGAAGTCAGGCAGGGGAGTCCGGGCTCTTGACTGTTTAACCAGAAGGCTGGATTGGATCTTCTACCCATTCCCTTTGAGCCAGTGACCACAGGCTAGCCTTGAACGCCTCTTCTTTTCCTTTGGAATCTTCTCCCACTTGGATTCAGCTGTTTTGGATTCTGAGAAACACCTACTCAGCCAAACCTCCCCCTCTCCTTCAGCTCCCCTTCCCCTCACCCTTGCTTCCTTGAGCTCCTCAGGAAAATACACTTGATGGGGTTATTGAACTCTTAATCATATTGAGAATAAAGTATGGCAATGGTGCCGTAATCTTGGGTTCCTGTGAGGGAAGGATGGAGGGCGTTTGACTCATCCTCCAATGTCCCTGTTTCACACTCCACCACTGATTAAGATGCTATCTAGTCTCGGGGCTAGGTGGTGGAGAGCTTTGGGAGCTGGGCTTTGTGGCCAAAAGCCCCACATGGATCCTTTTGTCCGAAGAGACGGGGTGGAAGAGAGGGCTTGCAGTGGGTCTTACTTTGTACAGGCTTTTTTGAATCATCAAGATTGTCCCGTGTTTGGTATAGTCCAAGATGTATTTATTTTGTGATTTTCTGCTTTGGGGGAAACTGACCATTTACACATAATCTATATAAAGATAAATGGCCCAGAATTGAGAGACCCGGATTCTGCTAGCTCTATTACAATGAGTTAGTAGGACCTTGGACAAGTCTTCTGTTACTAAATTTTACCTGTAAAATAAGGCAGAGTTAAAAAAGAAGGTACTTCTCAATGGCAGTGTTCCTTACCTCATTATTTAAAATCCTTTCCTTCTCTCATCTTCTATGGTCTCAGATTTCTCCCATTTCTGACATTCCACGTTCTAAGCTCCTTTCCATCTCTGACCTTCTATGTTCTCAGATTTCTCCCATTTCTGATATTCCACGTTCTAAGCTCCTTTCCATCTCTGACCTTCTATGTTCTCAGATTTCTCCCATTTCTGACATTCCACGTTCTAAGCTCCTTTCCATCTCTGACCTTCTATGGTCTCAGATTTCTTCCATTTCTGACATTCCATGTCCTAAGGTACTTTTCATCTCTGACATTTTATGTTCTATTTCTGACATTCTGTGTTCTAATCTTCTTTGTTCTAAGGTTCCTCCTATTTCCGACATTCCATGTTCTAAGGTTCTTTCCACCTCCAACATTTTAAGTTCTAAGGTTCCTCCCATTTCGGACATTCCATGTTTTAAGGTCTTTTGCATCTCCGACATTTCTGACATTCTGTGTTCTCCGGACCTTTCTATCTCTAATCTTCTTTGTTCTAAGGTTCCTCCCATTTCTAGCATTCCATGTTCCAAGGTCTCTTGAGTCTCGGACATTTTATGGTCCAACATCCTTCCAACCTCCACAGTCGTGGTGAGCTCCAAGTATCTAAACTCCTTTTTATCTGTCATGGAGCCTATGGTATGGTTTATGCAGATAAAGCCTCTTGTTCCCATCCCCCAAGGTTTAAAAAATTAGCTTCCCAATTAACCCGTCAACTGATGCCTGAAAATTCTGCCATTAGCTTTCATTCCTTTGGGGTTAGTCTTTCCCTCTCTCCTCGTGCACGTCTTCAAAAGCAAAGACCTCTGGGAAAACAACACATTCATTTTGTGTCACCACCTGCTCTAATATCCCGTGTTTGATATTCAAAGATCCCTCCTTGTTTAATGTCTCACCTTTTGAGATCCCACCTACCTCTAATATTCTGTTAGCCTTAGCATACATAACACAGCGCATAAAAGGCATTTAAAAATATTTTTCCAGCAAGCCCTTGAGTGTTTTCCAAGAGACTTTCTAAGATCGGGTGGGTTTTTCTAAGTTCTCATCCTACTCTAACATTCCATGAATGGGCGTCTGTTCTAATATGCCATATTCTAGTAGTAATATACTAGAAAGCTTTAAGTCTTGGGAAGCACTTTACAAATATCATCTCACTTTAACCTCACAAAAACCATGTGAAAAGGGTGCTATCACACCCATTTTATAGGTGAGGTAAACAGAGGTAAAGTCACTAGTAAGTACTGAACTGTATTTGGAATTCAGGACTGCTCAAGTCCAATACTTGAAAAAGTCTTGAGCCCAAGGCATCCGATAGAGATTGTTTCCTGCTTCTCCCTTTATTTGGACAAGTGTAATTCTCCAACAAGTCACTTCCTCTGGGTAAAGGGAGGTGGTTGGACCTCATACCTCTCCGGTGCCTTCTACATTTTAGCTCTACGACTCAGCTGCCACCGCTCTATAACATTCTATAATTGATATGTTAAATAGCAATCACTGAGACCAGGGGATCTTCCTCCTTTGGGTGTCGTGGATCTCTTTGGCAGTCAGCTGAAGTCTATGAATTCCACTTCATAATAGTATTTTCATTGTATAAAATAAAATATATACGTCTACAAAGGAAAGAAATTAAATTGAAATAAAGATGTAATTTTTTCTCTTCTAAGGTCACAGTCACCCTGAAATCTCTCCTCAGACCCCCCGGGGGAGGTGGATCCCAGGTTAAAGACCCTTGTCTTTGTTTGCCCGTGGTCATGGAGCAAGAAGGGACGGAGAGTTCTCCCTCTCCCTTGGCCCACAGCAGCTCCATGGAGTAGGGCTGTGGAGGGGGTGGAAGAGGAGAAAGGAGAAGCAAGGGGGTGGGTTGGGGGCTGGAGGAGGGGGAAGCAGTTGCTGATTCATCACAGCTGTTTAAACACTCAGTCACACTTCCCCTCCTTTCCTTCCTTCCCAGTCCTAGACTCAGCACATCCCCAACTGGCTCAGAGCCTCCCCCCGCCATAATACCTGCAGTAAATAGCTTCCCTTCCTAGAAACCTGAGGCCCCCCCCCAAGTGAGTCCTTGGGATTTGACCATCCCAGCAGCCTTGGAGCCAGGGGGCTCGTCAGCACCTCGCTCTGGGTGGAGATTTGGAAGAGATCCCCAGGTTAAATCTCTGATTTTACTTATGAAGTAGAGTATGAAGCCAGGAGAGCTGAGGCAGCTGCGGTCAGGGTCTCACAGATGCTAGGAGTCAG
>NC_133622.1:233434576-233469576 GCF_048593235.1 Sminthopsis crassicaudata | reverse complement strand
ATACTAAAACAAGGTAAGTTCAATGATGTCATCAGACCGTAGATTTGGAGCCAAGAGGGATCCCAGAAGCCATCTGGTCCAAGCCCTCCATTGTACAGAGGAGGAAATTTGAGTCACCGAGTTAAGTGACTTGCTCAGAATCGCCCAGCTAGTGAGTATCTGAGGTGGGATTTGATTCCAGGCATTCTTGACCCCAAGTCCAATGCCCTATGCTACCTGCACCGGACCAGGATGGACGGGAGAAAAGGGAGCCCTGGGCCGGGTCTAGTGGATCGCCACACAGGGGGTCTGAGTTTTCTGTGGGAAAGCTTGCATGGGGATGACCTCTTCCCACCAAAGTTTGGGAGATTGGACTCAAAGACCCTGTCTCTGCTATCACCATGAAAAGGTAGACAGACACTCCCTCCACATCAGTCTATCATCACCAGGCTTATGGAAACTGCAGTGTAGACTTATGTAATGTCAGAGCGGGGAGGGCTTAGAACCGTGAAAGAGAAGTCTGGAGCAACCTTAGAACATAGAATCCCAATAATGAAGATGGCCTTAGGACAGGAAAGCCTTTCTGGAAGGAGCTTTTATTACAGATGAGGAAACTTCGGTACAGAAAAGGAAGTGTTTTAGATCATTCAGAAATTAGATCAAATTTGTGACAAAGAGCCCCACACCCTTCCCCACTACCCACGTATAAAAAGGCCAAACCTCGTCCTTCCTTCCCTGCTTTATTGGGTGGGAGATCTGTAAACTGAAGCCATCTCCTGTATGCGCAGTATAAATTCATGCAGGAAATGGGAAAACACAAACCAACAAACCTGTGGCTTGTCAGGGGGAAAGAGAGAGATTAGAATCAATAGTTTTCTCTTTCTCTGTCTCAAAAATATAATATTATAATAATAAATATAAAAATATAAATAAAATGTGTGTATATATATTTTACATATATATATGTGTGTATATATTTTACATATATATATATATACATATATATAAGGTGTGTATATATTTTACATATATAATGTGTGTATGTATTTTATATATGTATATATTTTACATATATTAATATATAATACATATGTGTATACATATGTATGTATATATGTATCTGTATATATGTATGTATGTATGCACACACACATATAAGCATCTGTGCATGTACATAATGTATATGTAGGCTCATAACTAGACATATCCACGTAGATATATACAAGTGTATGCATGTATGAACATATATGAGATGTGTTACACATGCACATGTATGTGATATATAATATGTAAAACAAATATGAGTGTGCTGTGTGTATGTGCAGCATGTATGCATATATAAGTATACATATGTATACAGCACACATACACATATGTGTCCATATATAAGTATCGGGGCCCTTTTGAAAACTGCTGAACTGATAGGGGTTTGACTCTCACCTCTGGAACATTAGCTTTGTGAGCACGGCTAAGTGTTTGAAGCCTCAGTTTCCCCCCTATGCAAATAACACTGTTTGCATTTCTTACCTCACATGATGGCTGTGAAGGTCAAATGAAGAGAATACAATAAGTAACATGTTTAGAAAACCCTCTCAGTGCCTCAGTGCTCCCATCTGTAAATAAAGGAGCTTGGACCAGTTGCTCTCTAAAGTAGTCTTTTGCCCCAATATTCTAAGGGCCATCCTGGCTCTGACATCGGGCATTTTAAGGGCCATCTTGGCTCTGACATCGGGCATTTTAAGGGCCATCTTATTTTCTACGTCCCCTTCTAGCTTTAAGGGCCATCCTGGCTCTGACATCGGGCATTTTAAGGGCCATCCTGGCTCTGACATCGGGCATTTTAAGGGCCATCCTGGCTCTGACATCGGGCATTTTAAGGGCCATCCTGGCTCTGACATCGGGCATTTTAAGGGCCATCCTGGCTCTGACATTGGGCATTTTAAGGGCCATCCTGGCTCTGACATCGGGCATTTTAAGGGCCATCCTGGCTCTGACATTGGGCATTTTAAGGGCCATCCTGGCTCTGACATCGGGCATTTTAAGGGCCATCCTGGCTCTGACTGTGCGTTTGAAGGCTGCTCCCAGCTTTGCCTCTGGATGTCCCGGGCTAGCTGTTTTTTATGAGCCCAGAATTAATTGGGAAGGTCCTTGGGACTCCCCTAACAGCGCTCCCTCATTTAAGGGACCAGGAAGGTAAGGCTCCCAGCGCTCCCAGAATTAATTGGGAAGGTCCTTGGGACTCCTCTAATAGCGCTCCCTCATTTAAGGGACCAGGAAGGTAAGGCTCCCAGCGCTCCCAGGTTTGGCGTCCTTGCTGAGCAATTCCGGGCTCATCTGGCCCTCGTGGTCCTATCTAGGTCAATGGCACTCGCCACCGCTCCCAGCATTTGTCCTCTGGACCAGCGCCTGAGGTTATTCACGGCAAATAACAGTAAGCAGCCGTTGGCAGGAAGACAGGACCATCTCTTCCCTTCCCTGGAGAGTTAGCAACAGGCAGGTCTGCGCCATGTGGGCTGGGCCCCTGCGTTAGGGGAGGAGGAGCCCCCAAACTGCGCTTCACTGGGCTCCCCAGTCGGGCCCGGTCAGGGACAGACAGTGGCCGTGGGGCTGCGGATGCCGAGGAGGGACGGAGCCTCTGGTCCCCGGGTGGCGTCTTCCCAGGAGCTAAGTGGCGGGGCGGAGAGGCCGCGCTGTGGAAGCATCCCCGACACAATGGAGCGGAGGGTCAGGCTTTGGGCTCCCTGACTGTTTGAACGCATCCCAAGCTCTGAGTCAGCCTCTGTTCCCTCCTTGGCTCACTGCCCCGGACAGCTCTGCCCAGTAGCTCAGGGCCACGGGAGCGGGCCTGGGAGGCTCTGCAGACGGGCAGAGGTTCCCCAATGCTCCCTCGTACCCTTCGGCCCCCAGTCTCCCTGATCCCCACAAACACACCCGGGGAAGGTTTCTGAAACGTGGCTCGGTGGTCCCTGCTTTGTGGGGCTGGAAGCCGTCTTTAGGAATGATTTACCTCTTACTGATGACAAAGATGCAGAAGACAATCTGATCGTGAGTATTAACCACACTGGGACAGAGGGTCTAGCCTTCTACAAGCCCCATAGGCGGCAGGTATCAGAAGCAGGATTTGAATCCAGGTCCCCTGACTCATTGTGCTGTACCATGTGATTTCAGGCTTTGATATTGATTCCCAAATGGGCAGAAAACCTATATGGCCACTTAACTTTTTTTTTAATTTTTGGAGGCAATTGAGTTGAAGTCACCTACCTGGGGTCACGCGGTGAGCGCATGTCGGAAGTCACATACGAACTCGGGATGTCCTGGGCTCGGGCCAGTGCTCCATCCCTCCTGCCGTCCAGCTGCCCTGGCCCTTACACTTGTTTGTGAACTCTTCTGGCTCCTTGTGGCCACGTTCACTTTACACACGGGGAAACTGAGGCTCAGGTATCCGGCTCATCCAGAGAGGTGAGCCCTGGGCAGAGCTGGCGTGCCGACTCCTCGCCACGCTCAGTGCCCACAGTGGCGCCTCCTCGCTCACCCTCCTGCCCTGCCCCAGAGCCGTGGACGGGGAACGAGCCAGCTCCTGGCTCTCCGTCCCGGGCTGGGTGGCCAAGGGGCCCGTTTTACATCTCCTGGCCAATACCCTTTCCAGAGGCAGCCGTGGGTGTGAACCAAGGGCTGGAGCCCAAGATTTACCCTCAAATGATGGGAATGGTTTGATCCCTTCCCGTGAGTCCAGCGGACAGCTCCATCTAGCGACAAAATCCGCTGCCTGCACGCGCCAGGTCCCAACCGCAGCATCCCAAAACCCAGAAGGGAACGAGGGGGGCCGGGGTGACCCAAGAGCCCTTTTATGACGTCTCGGGACGCCTACGGCATCCACCTTTTGTCTGAAAAGCTTCAGCGGGAGGGAACTCCCCCACCTGGAGGCATGTTCTCTATGCCCGTTTAATGGGAAAATTCAGAAATGGAGAGTCCGGCTGGGAGATTGGATTGGAGGGAATATGGATATATTCTAGCTTTATGGCCCCAGACACGTTTGTTTTTTATAATTATACATTTTTGGACAGTATATATGCATGGGTAATTTTTTAATAACATTATCCCTTGTATTCATTTTTCCAAATTATCCCCTCCCTCCCTCTACTCCCTCCCCTCGATGACAGGTAATCCCATACATTTTACATGTGTTACAGTATAACCTAGATACAATACATGTGTGTAAATCCCATTTTCTTGTTGCACATTAAGTATTAGCTTCCGAAGGTACATGCAACCTGGGCAGACAGATATTAGTGCTAACAATTTACATTCCCCTCCCAGTGTTTCTTCTCTGGGTGTAGTTGTTTCTGTCCATCATTGATCAACTGGAAGTGAGTTGGATCTTCTTTATGTTGAAGATTTCCACTTCCATCAGAATACATCCTCATACAGTATTGTTGTTGAAGTGTACAGTGATCTTCTGGTTCTGCTCATTTCACTCAGCATCAGTTGATGTAAGTCTCTCCAGGCCTCTCTGTATTCCTCCTGCTGGTCATTTCTTACAGAGCAATAATATTCCATAACCTTCATATACCCTAATTTACCCAACCATTCTCCAACTCATGGACATCCATTCAACTTCCAGTTTCTAGCTACAACAAAAAGAGCTGCCACAAACATTTTGGCACATACAGGTCCCTTTCCCTTCTTTAGTAGTTCCTTGGGGTATAATCCCAGTAGTAGCGCTGCTGGGTCAAAGGGTATGCACAGTTTGATAACTTTTTGGGCATAATTCCAGATTGCTCTCCAGAATGGCTGGATTCTTCCACAACTCCACCAACAATGCATCAGTGTCCCAGTTTCCCCACATCCCCTCCAACATTCATCATTATATGTTCCTGTCATCTTAGCCAATCTGACAGGTGTGTAGTGGTATCTCAGAGTTGTCTTAATTTGCATTTCTCTGATCAGCAGTGATTTGGAACACTCTTTCATATGAGTGGATATAGTTTCAATTTCATCATCTGAGAACTGTCCAGACACGTTTTTAACTTCTGTTTGCCTCAGTTTCCTCAACTATAAAACGAGGAGAATAACGGCACTTCCCACAGGGCGGTGGCAAGATGATATTTGTGAAACCCTTACAAGTGTGTACAAACACTCACACCTAGCAGGCAAGTCTTAAACACCTGTTCCCTCTTCTTCTTCCCATCGAGCCCCAGCTAAAATCTCCCCTCGTACAAGAAGCCTTTTTCCTCCTGGTTTACTTTGGCAACTGTCCTCTGACGCTTTGTGTCTGTAGTTTATTTGTACCTGGTTGTTTACAAGCCTCCCCTATTAAACTGTGAACACTTTGAGAACAGGGATTTTTTTTTTTTACTGTTCTTCATATCCTCCGTGCTTAGCACAGTGTTTGCCCACAGTACTTAAACTCTATCTGCCTCAGTTTCCTCATCTGTAAAGGTTGTTGTAAGAATCAAATGAAATGAGGTAATATTTGTAAGGGCTTAGTATAGGGCATGTAGTGGGCACTACATAAACACTCATTCCTTTCTCTTCCTCCCAGTCTCTCCTCCCGCAGTCAGCTCAAGCTCACATATCCCGACCTGTGTTTTCCTGAGCCCCCGACACCCCAGCCAGATGGAAGCTAGAAGGCTGGACCACAACCTTTCCCATCCCTTTCCCCAAAGTGTGGGGCCTCTCTTGGCAATGAATTTCCATCCACCAGTTTCTAGGCGCTCCCTCTCTCCTCCAGCTGCTGCTGCCTGCCCCGTTCAACCCCCCGCAGCCGGGAGGAAACGGCCTCCCTGGGGGCCCCCAAAGCCAGAGCTGAGGAGGCAGGTGCTGGGGGTATGACCTCAGGAAGCGAGGGGCCGGGGCTATAGAAGTGATGCTTTTCCCAAACCCCGTCATCCTGCCTCAGACACTCACTGCTTCCTCTGCTCTTGCCCCTTCCAGCACTGGAGGCAAACCTCACTTGGACTGGAGGCTTTTCCTTTCTTCACACCCACTCAGCACCCATGTGCTCATGCAAACACCTACCTATGCCCCTTACACACACACACACACACACACACACACACACACACTCATACACACACACACACACACACACACTCATACACACACACACACACACACACAAGCACACACACACACACACTCTCACACACACACACGCTCACACACACTCACACACACACTCACACACACTCACACACACACAGGCACACACACACACACTCACACACACACATTCACACACACTACACACACACATTCACACACTCACACACATACTCACACACACACACACACACACACATACACACACACTCACTCACACACTACACACACACACATACACATACACATGCTCACACACACACACACATACTCACACATTCTCACACACACACTCACACACACTCTCACACACACTACACACACTCACACACACTCACACACTCACAAACACACACACTCACACTCACACACACTCACACTCACACACACACTCACAAACACACACTGGGTTTAATCAAAGCTTTTTCCTCAGTGATGCAACAAGGAGATACCTTCAGAGCCCCAAAGAAAATAGCATAATCATCATTAAATTGCTCCAGGACTCAGTTTCCTCATCTGTAAAATGAGCAGGCTGGACCAGATGGTTTCTGAGGACACTGTGGCCTCTTGATTTAAGGGACACTTGCTAACACTTAGAACTGTCCAAAAAGTGAATCACAATCTCTAAATTCAGGATTCTCAGCCTTGAGGTCAGGGAAGCATTGCCTGGTCCACATTGCTGTTCAGTCATGTCCAACTTTTCATGATCTCGTGCTGGGATTTTCTTCTTCAGCTCATTTTACAGATGAGGAAACTGAGGCAGGCAGGGTTAAGTGACTTGTCCAGGGTAACTAGACCCTGATCTGTATTTGTAATCAGATCTTCCTGACTCCGGCCCCGATGCTCTACAGCGCCTCCTGGCTGGCTGGTACATGGTAAATGGTGAGTGAATGACAGTGGGTTGATCCACTCTTCAGGACCCTGGAGATTCTTCCTTTTTGCAAGGATCACCAGCTGTGAGGTATGTTATAGCTTAAACTAGACTAGATACTCCTGAAGTCCCTTCCTTCTGTGAAGCTGTGTGGTTCGGCAGCCACCCCCTCTGAGACTCAGTTTCCTCATCTGTAAAATGGGAGCCTAAGAAAAGGTGATACTTATATCATAAATTAATATATGCTGAATATCAACAAAGTGCAAGATTATGTAGAGTTAACCTAGATTCCTTCTAGGTTTAGTTCTGTCTAATAATCCTTCTATCTAAGTCAGGGATTCTTAACGTGGGATTCACGGACAGATTTCAAGGAGTCTGAGATCTTGAATGGAACTGTATGTATATTTGTATGTATATATATGCATCTGGGTGTATGAATACATATATATGTCTATATCTTTGTTTCAATATCATTCATTTCCTTGGTAATCTGTTGCGTGTCATTTTATGTGTTAAAAAAGCATGGTTGTGAGAAAGGGCTTTGCCAGACTGCCTGCCACTGTATCCCTGTCACAAAGCAAGGTAAAGTTAATGCTTGATCGGCGATCAGCACTTTTAAGCCGGATCTACTTCCAATCCCATTCATTTTGGAGTCAAGGGAAACTTCCCCATACATCAAGAGCTAAGAGAAAATGGCGGGGGGGGAGTTGGGAAGGACAGAGTGAGTGACCAGGGCTTCTCTCAGATCTGAAGGTTTCCAATGACTCAAGCCCCTCCCTTTTCCTTGCAGACCCATAGTACATCTCTCCATCAGATCAGTGAGACCCCAGCTCAGAACAGTGGGCTCCAAGTCCTTCCGATGGATGCCTAGCTCCGGGTGCCAATCCATGAGTCAACCTGCTGTCATGTGGTCTCCTGAAGGCAGCTCTCACAGATGCCTAAGGGCACCTGGATCTGGAAAACAGCTTCAAGACAAGGAAATGATCGCAGAAGATTCCTGGGAATGGTGATTCCTAAAGAAGCATATAAAGCTTTCCTAGCAAAGGCACATTTCATAGAAACAAAGAATATCAGAACTGGGAAGAACCTTAGAACATAGCACATGGAACATTCAACCCAGAAGGGACCTTATATCATTAGAATGTGAGAGTCAGAAGGGGCCTGAGAACATGGAACATAGAATAAATCCAGAAGAGAGCTAAGAACATGGAACATAGAACATCCAACCTAGAGGGAACCTTGGAACTTGGAACGTAGAATGTCAAAGTCTAAGGTCCAAAGGGACCTTAGAACATGGAGCATGAAACATCCAACACAGAAGGGACTCTAGATCATTAGATCTAGAATTCAGAAGATCTAAATTCAGAAGAGAGCTTAGAACATGGAACGTAGAACATCCAACCTAGAGGGAACCTTGGAACTTGGAACATAGAATGTCAAAGTCTGTCAGAGTCAGACATGTGGAACATAGAATGTTAAATTCAGAAGAGAGCTTAGAACATGGAACATAGAACATCCAACCCAGAAAGGACTAGCACATAGAACATCCAACCTAGAGGGAATCGTGGAACTTGGAACATAGAATGTCAAAGTCTAAGGTCCAAAGGGACCTTAGAACATGGAGCATGAAACATCCAATACAGAAGGGACCCTAGATCATTAGAATGTCAGAGTCAGACATGTGGAACATAGAATGTTAAATTCAGAAGAGAGCTTAGAACATGGAATGTAGAACATCCAACCTAGAGGGAACCTTGGAACCTGGAACATAGAATGTCAAAGTCTAAGGTCCAAAGGGACCTTAGAACATGGAGCATGAAACACCCAATACAGAAGGGACCCTAGATCATTAGAATGTCAGAGTCAGACATGTGGAACATAGAATGTTAAATTCAGAAGAGAGCTTAGAACATGGAACATAGAACATCCAACCCAGAAAGGACTAGCACATAGAACATCCAACCTAGAGGGAATCTTGGAACTTGGAACATAGAATGTCAAAGTCTAAGGTCCAAAGGGACCTTAGAACATGGAGCATGAAACATCCAATACAGAAGGGACCCTAGATCATTAGAATGTCAGAGTCAGACATGTGGAACATAGAATGTTAAATTCAGAAGAGAGCTTAGAACATGGAACGTAGAACATCCAACCTAGAGGGAACCTTGGAACTTGGAACATAGAATGTCAAAGTCTAAGGTCCAAAGGGACCTTAGAACATGGAGCATGAAACATCCAACACAGAAGGGACCCTGAATCATTAGAATGTCAGAGTCCGACATGTGGAACATAGAATGTTAAATTCAGAAGAGAGCTTAGAACATGGAACATAGAACATCCAATCCAGAAGAGACCTTGGTTCATGGAATATAGAATATCAGATCCAGAAGAGGCCTTAGATCTTAAAATATAGGATATCAGAGCTAAGAGGAACTTGAAACCATAGAATGTGTTGGGAACTTGAAGAAGCCTTAGAGCCCCATTTAGCCCAACCTTTTTCATGAGAATGAAACCCAGGAGAGGGGGGACTTTTGCAAGACCACAGGGATTAGGGCAGAGCTTGGTTCAGTCTTTTGCTGGCTAGTCTAGTAACATTATTAAATGTTTCATGTGTGTGTCATGTTTCCTAAAGGCGACAGCTAATTGAGAAGAGGGACCCTGTCTTCTTTTTTATGTGTGATCTGTCCCTCTCTCCCCCATCCTAAATATAGGACAAAAATTGGGTTGATTTGCTTTGAGTCATAGCTGGTGATGGCCTGGGGCAGGGAGCGTGGCAGCTAGAGGTGAGATCCCATTTGGGGACACGGGAAGTTGGGGTCATTGTGGCAGGAGGATCAGAGGGGTGACTTATTCTCATTCTATTTGTTTCACTTCCCATGTTTTCTCCTGATGCTTCCTTCCCCAGGATATGGGGCGGCAAAGGGGACAGACCAGGAACCCTGGAGCCTCTCTCAGTCCATGTGTGCCATGTGCATTGTGTGTGAATATGTGCGCAGATTTGGGTGACTTTTCAAACAAAAGAGAGTTGGTATCCCCATTTTATAGGAGAAGAAGGGTCAGCTCATGGTCCCCCAGATGAAGCTCTGAAACTACAACAAAGCTTCCAGCAAACTCAGGGAAGACGCATTCCCTGGGTAATGCTGTGCCAGGCTTTTTTTCCTCTTGCTCTGGATCTAAGAGTCGCTTTCTTTGCCCTTCAGCTCAAGGCATTCAGCCGGGAGCAGCAGTAGTGCAGATAGGGACACAGGGGCTGGCACCCCAACGTCCATTGCTTCGGAGCTCTCTCCCCAAGGAGGCCGCACAGAAGCAGGACTGCAAGTAGGAATTGGCAGATAGCACCGCTAACAGCCCAGGCAAGCAGCTGAGGGCACATCCTCACTTGAGGGAAGGGGAGGTATAATGGTTCAGTGCAGTGGGGCAGAAATGAGAGCTTACCCCAGACTGCCAGCTGCTAATGCTCTGTTTTATCCAATTATTCTTGCAAACTGGTTGCTAAATTATATTAGTTTTGTATTACTGAGGGACTGCAAGTGTTATGGGTACTCTTTGAATTTGATGCCCTGGGACGAATGCCAATTGCCTTCCCCTAGTTAAGCCTCTGACTGAGAGTAAATTGGGCGCTGTCCACAGTTTCCTTGCCTCCCTGTTAATCAGTGGGACAGGTGTTCTTCCCATTCTGCCTTGTGTCCATTCTTGTTTGTGTTTTTTGCATCTTAAAATATAATCTGACACGTTGCAGCTGCAGGCTAAAAAGTTCAGCCAAGAACCTCTGAAAGGCTGCCCTTTGGGAGGAAGGGATGCCATAAAGCGAATCATGGGATCCTCAATGTAGATATGGAATGGATCTCAGGTTCCATCTAATACCAATTCTTTATTTTGCAGATGAGGAAACTGAAGCTGACTTGTCTTGGGTCACACAGCCAATTCATCTAAAGCATTATTTATTAATATAATTAGTATTATGATATTACTATACCTATTAATATTATAATAGTATTAATATTATAACCATTAATATTATAATTTATTAATATTGTAGTATTAATTATCAATGCAATTTTATTATCAATAGTATAATATTTTATTATGTTATTTATATTGATATAATAATTCTATGATGACAAACTATATAATAATAATAATATTAGTATAGCTTTTACATGGCACTTAGGGTTTATAAATCACTTTGAAAAAATGCCTCATTTTATTCTTTCAAGAACCCTAGGAGTTAGGGGCTATTGTCCCTATTTTACAGATGAGAAAATTGGCTTTGCCCAGAGTCACACAGCTTGGAAATATCTAAGATTAGATTTGAACTCGGGGTTTCCAGTCCAACATTTTGTCTTTTGTGTCACCTAGCTGCCCGAACGAAATGTTTGATTGGCTAGAACTCCCCTCTTCCTTACTCCAAGGCTAGCGCCTTAGATCTAAGTTCAGTTTTCCTTCTTTAACAGAGGAGAAAGATGATCCACTGAGACCCAGGAGTTTACTCAGTCATTTTGCTACCTGTAAGCAAACCCATCTAGCTCATCAGACTTTCTTGGGTATGGATGCTCATGAAGAAAGCCAATCCAGGACCCCCGGGGCATCCCCGAGCTGAGCACTCAGGCACTTCAGGGGGGCACACTGGAAAGAACAAGGGCTTGATTCTATCCCAACCACTGGGAAACCTTAGGAAGATTGTTTCTCTCACCTGAGCCTACATTCATCAGATAAAATGAAGGTGAGTATATTAAATGGTCTCTTTGTGCTCTAATATCTATATTCTAGGGTCCTACTCAGCCTCTCTTATCCCAAAGTCCCTTCCAGCTTTTATAGTCTTTATTCTATGCTCTAAGGCCCCTTCCTGCTCAGTATTCTACTGATGTCCCTCCCCTCTTGGTTCAGACGTCCCATATTCTGTTCCTAAGGCAGAAGTGTCCAACAAGGAGTCCTCACCATTCCCAGTATGGCCACAACAGATTAAGATACAATTAGGAAACATTAAAAATAAATAAGTAAAATACAATAGAACATTAGACACTGCTAAGAAAGTTTTTAAGTCAATATGGGTCTCACAGGGAACCTTTCCTATGGTTTGGTGGCTCCCATTGACGCCATTGTTCTAAGGTATTTTTCAATTCCAACATTCTTAGTTCCATGCTCAAAGGTCCCAACCATCCTAACGTCCTATAAACCAAAGTCCCGATCGGCTCTGCCATTCTGTGTTCTAGGGACTAAAGTCCTTTCCAGCTCTGACATTCTAAGTTCTAAGTTCTTTCTGCATCTAATATTCAGTGATTTTTTTTTAAAAGCCATAATCCCTCTTAATCAGGTGCCTCAACTCAGATCTTTTTTTATTATAGCTTTTTATTGACAGAATATATGCCTGGGTAATTTTTTACATTATCCCTTGCACTCCCCTCTGTTCTGAATTTCCCCCTCCTTCCCTCCACCCCCTCCCCCAGATGGCAGGTAGTCTTATACATGTTAAATATGTTATAGTATATCCTAGATACAATATATGTGTGCAGAACTGAATAGTTCTCTTGTTGCACAGGGAGAATTGGATTCAGAAGGTAAAAGTAACAGTTTACACTCATTTCCCAGTGTTCCTTCTCTGGGTGTAGTTGTTTCTGTCCATCACTGATCAATTGGAACTGGATTAGCTCTTCTCTTTGTCGGAGATATCCACTTCCATAAGAATACATCCTCATACAGGATCATTGTTGAAGTGTATAATGATCCTCTGGTTCTGCTCATTTCACTCAGCATTTTTATTTTCTCATTTTTTTACAGTTTGATTTGATTTTTCTCGTGCGGCAAGATAATTGTATAGCTATGCATGCATATATTGGATTTAACATATTTCTACTATGGACTACTTGCCAGCTAGGGGAAAGGGTGAGAGAAGGTGGGGAAAAATTGGAACACAAGGTTTTGCAATGGTTAATATTGAAGAATTATCCATGCATGTGTTTTGAAAAATAAAAAGCTTTAACAAAAATAAATGATTAAAAAAAAAAGGATCTTGGGCAAATAGACCAATTCAAGGAATTGGAAAATGAGTGGATGTTCATCAGTTTGGGGAATGACTGAATAAGTGATGGCATATGAATGTAATGGAATATCATTGTTCTATAAGATAGAATGAGCAGACACATTTCAGAAAAAGCCTTATATGAACTGATGCTAAGTGAAGTGAGCAGAACCAAGGGAACAAAGTAAACAGGAACAAGATCATGTGATGATCAACTCTGATGCATATGGTTCTTTTCAACAATGTGATGATTTAAGGCAATTCCAATAGACTTGGATGTGGGAGTCAGGGGAAGAGTGTATTAAGATAATACAGTTAAGATTGGAATAGGAGAAGTAATGAAGTCTTTGGGTTCCAAAGGTCCTTAGCGATGGATGAGGAAGACCAAGAAGTTGGAGGAAACATCCATCTTTCCCAGCACCTAGATTGGAACTCTAGCTATGGGCACTAGACATTTTGAGAGAATGAGAAGCATTTGGCAGGGAGTTTTAAGTTTCAAGTGGAAAAAAAAGGGAATGATTTTCAAAAATTAAAAAGTGAGCCTAGAGACTCACGTTCTAATTGGGGTGTGATGGAGGGAACAACGCAATTATTGCAAGTAAGAGGAAAAAGTGTCGTAGTCTTTAGACTCTAGCAGCAAAGCAGAATAGGATGTCTTTTTAAAACAGTTCCTGTGGGCTTATCTCCGCTCTCTGTATCTGATCTAAATCCTGTAATCTTGTGGATGCACAGATTGTTGTCTGGGGGTGAGATGGAGCAGGAATGGTGTGTGTGTGTGTGTGTGTGTGTGTGTGTGTGTGTGTGTGTGTGTGTGAGTGTGTGTGTGTGGTGAGTGTGTGTGGGTGTGGGTGTGGTGAGTGTGTGTGTGTGCGCCTGTGGAGGGCACTGGGCCAGAAGGGAACCGGCCATGGCCTCTGAGCAGGGTCACACTGGGGAAGGAAGCCAGTGACAGCCGCTCCTCTGCTCCTTTGATCCTATCACTTGTTTTCTTCTCTCCCTCAGGTGGCCAGAGCTGTCCTGGCTCTGAGCAGCAGTGATTGCCTGGGAACTAGCTACCTGCCTGTCTCTCATTCAGGAGAAGAGGAGGAAGTAGGCTGATACACTGATGAACCCCTTCCACCTGTGGCTCAGTCTTCTGCCCATCCTCTTGACCTCTCTCTCCTGGCTCCAGGGATAAGGAATTTCAGTGGAGGACAAACTTGGCTGTCTGGGATGGAGAGACATGCTTGCCCTCTCGGTGGGGCAGAAAAAAAGGGGTTGAAAGTGTGTGTAACCCTAGCTGTTGGTCACAAAGTGGGGAGGCCGTAACACGACACTTGGGGCTCACATGGAATTGGATCTCAGGGCTACGACTGGACCCCAGAAGAAGTTGTCTGAAAGAAGGGGGACTAGGCTCAGATTTAACTGAGAAAATTTAGTGTGGTCTAAGCCCAAATCTATCTTTTCCTCTCATCTTAGCCCTCTGTATACATCTACTGGACTGGAACGTGAACACTAAGTAATATTATTACTTCAATAACAAAAATAATAATTATTATCAGCATATAGTTAATATATAATTATAAGCAACATTTATATAGTGCTTACTCTGTGCCAGTTACTGTGCTAAGCCCCTTACAACATTTATGTCATCTGATCCTCACAAAAACCACAGGAGTTAGATGCTATTATTATTGTTATCATTTCACAGCTGAGGAAAGTGAGCAGAAGTTGCGGCATCAATCAGCTAGTAAATATCTGAGATCAGATTTGAATTCAGGTCTTCTTAACTCCAGGGCCACTTCACTGCCCATAGAAGTTCATATCTCTAACACCTAAAGGTTTACAAAGTGCTTTCCTCAAAGCATTTGCATAAAAAATGGTATAGTGGGGGAAATGCTTTCTCTGGAATCCGAGGGCTTTGATTCAAATCCTGGTATTGCTGTTTACTACTTGTTTGGCATTGGATAATTCATGGGTCTGTTTCCCCATCTGTAAAATGAGATAGTTGATCTCCAAAGTTCCTTCCAGTTCTAGATCATGGCTCCTCAGTAAATAAAGAATTATGATCCCCATTTTGCAGATGAGACAACTGAGGGCTATATATTATGTATGTATATGTCTTTGATTCAGATTTCAAGTTCAGATCTTCCAACTTCAAATGCAATGATTTTCCTGCCACTGTAGTATTAGACATCTCTTTTGACCCCTTGGTCCGAGTTGTGGACCCTTGGAAATGTCTAAACATTTATGTAAGAATCAGACAATCATAAAGTCTTCAAAATTTATCATCTGAGTACATCCCCCTGCCTTCTGTAGAAGAGCACAGCATAGGTTAGCCCTTGTCTGAATCATAATATCACTACTCTGCTGCCCATAATTGAAAGGAATAAAGCCTGTTAAAGGCTGGCTATGTTAAATGCAATGTAGCATCCAAAAAAATAAAATAATGATAAGCTCTCTGCCCTCTGACCTAGACAGAATCCATGTGACACAGTGTTTCACTCTGGATGCTACAAACACTTAAACCGAGAGGCTGGAAAGTTTCCAGAGAAGAATGGCCAGGATAAAGATAAAGAGACTAGGATACTGAGCGGGGAGAACACCTAGGGATGATGGGAGAAAGGCAGAAAACATAATCGTTGTCTTCAAATACCTAAAAGGCTGAAGAGGGATTAAATTTATTCCATTTGAAGCTAAAAGGTGGAATTAGGAGTAATGGGTAGAGATTGAAAAGAGACAAATTCTAGCTTGATGTAATGACAAATGCCCTGAGGATTAGAGATATCCAAAAATAGAGTGAGTAGCTTCGGGAGATGGAGGATTCCCCCTCACTGGAGGTCTTTCAACAAACATGAATGACCATGTTGGGTCATTGGAATTGGGATGAGCTGGATAGCCATTTGAAATCATTTCCAACTGTGAAATTCTGTGATTCTGTTATAGGGGAATGAACACAGAACTTAGAAGCTGAAGAACAAGATTCACGTCTGAATTCATTCACTTGCTAAATAAATATGAAATCTTGGACAAATTACTTTGTGTCCCTTGACTTTAGTTTCTCCATCACTAAAAAAATCCCCAAGATTGGAAGAGATCTTTTCCCATTCTCTTTCAATTCTAAATCCTATGATTTTTCAATGAATGCTTCACAACCCTTTGGGTTTTGTTTGATTTTTGGAACAATGCCAAGAGGTTCGTATTATTATTGCCATTTTACAGAGGAAGAAAGTAAGAGACAGAGACATAAAATGACTTGCTCAAACCCATGTATCTGATAAGGGTAGAAGACAGGATTGGAACCTATGTCTGCATTCTTTATATTGCACCACACACTTTCTAATTGAGTTTCATGTTGGGCTTTTCTAGGAAGAGATAAGATTCCATGGATTCAGCCATACTTGCTCTCAATCGATGTCTTGTAGGACAAATTCAAGATATGACTAGAAAAGAGATAGGATTCCATGGATTCAGCCATCCTTGCTCAAAATCAATCTTTGACAGCCAAGAGGAAAAATCAAGAGGTGACTGGCCAGCCAGGATCAGTGGGGCAGCTCTGGAAGCATATAATAAATCCTAGAATATATAATATATAATATATATATAACCCTAACCCTAGAATATATATCTGGAAGCATATAATAAATCCTAGAATCATAGGGATGGAAAGTACCTCAGAAACCATATGGTTTAATTTGTACCTAAATAAGAATCTCCTCCTTTACAATCCTTATAGGAACCTTTGAGGTTCACACTGTTCATCTCTTCCATCCTGATAACTCTAGACTTCCTGGTCACTCTCTTTTCTGCCTCATTATGTTTGGTCCATGGCTCACAATCTCTTATTCCCAAATCCTGCCTTCACACTAGGACACTTCAATAGACACATCCTCTCCCTCACATTTTCTAACCACTCAGTTCTTCTACGACTCACTTCCCTCGACTTATTTCTCCGTGCTTCCTCAGCCATGCACAAAGGTGCTCCTATCCACGATGATCTTGCCATCATCCACAAATGCACCGTGTTTATGTTCAAGAATTCCAAAATCTCCTCATCAGACTTTAATTTATTGGCTTTTCAGCTCTTCATCCCTACCATGACCTCTCATACCTTGATCTTATTTCTCTCCTAGGCCATCTTCCCGACACCAGCTATCTCTCCTGTTTTCCCTCTCTTGACCCTCTGATGACCCAATTCAACTTTACACTGCCCTCCTCTCTTGAATCTCTAGGTTCCTTATTTTGTTGATTATGTTCTCCCAAGCCTTAGCTTTGGATCATCCCCAGCATCTGCTGCCTTTGCTCCTATACCTGAGTGAAGGTGGGGGAAAGCATATGATCATTCTGATTGAATCCACTACAAATTTCTCTAACATTACTTCAATTGGGTGCTCCCTGTTGCTAGGAAATCCAATCATTTCCCCCTCATCAGTTCACTATCCCACTATCCCCAGCAATTCTTCCAAATCTCCGTTTTCCTCCTCAAGCCTTCCACAGTTCCATCTTACCACACACTCTTAGAGAAGAATCTCATCTCATATTTTATAGAAAAAAACAGGCCATTCATCAGGAGATCCCTCTTGACTTCTGTTCCTTATCTCCGTATCACCCAGATGCTTTCCGCCATTATCTCCTTCTCAAAGAATGAAGTGCTATTATCCCCTGACAAAGCCAACTCTTAGTGCCCAAGTGATCCTAATCTATCCCATCTTCCCCAACAGATTACCCCCTCAGGTCTTGTCACTCTTATTTATTTTCAGTTTGTCTGCTGGTTCCTTCTCTACTGCCTACAGATATATCTCCCCAGTTCTCAAAAACCCATATCTTATCTGCCCTTTGTGGCTAAATTCCTTAAAAAAGCTATTTACCTTCACTTTCTCCCCTCCTTCTCTTAACCCTTTCCTACCCATCATTCCACTGTAACTGCTCTCTCCAGTGTTACCACAGCTCTCATAATTGCCAAATCCAATGGCTTCTTCTCAATCCTCATTCTCCCTGACTTCTCTGCAGCTTTCAACACTATTGCCGTACCCTTAATACTGCCTTGTTTGGGCTACCCGTTTCTCTTGGTTTTCCTCCTACCTTCTCACTCCTACCCAATATCCTTTGCTGAATTCTGGCCCATCATGCCATTTAACTATAGGGGTCCCAGAAAGATTCTATACTAGACCTCCTTTTCTTCTTTTGCAGATTAGGAGAAAATTATACACAGTAACAGCAATAGTGAAATGATAATCAACCATGAAAGATTTAAAGATCTAACTACTCTAATCAATACAATGATCCAAGGCAATTCCAAAGGCCCCATGACGAAAAAAATGCTATCCACTTCCAGGGAACCGATCAACTCAGATTAAAGTATATTTTTTCCATGTTCTTTTTCTTGATGTTTTTTTGCAACATGGTTAACATGGAAATATGTTTTGCATGACTTCACATGTATAATTGATATCATATTGCTTGCCTTTTCAACGCGGGAGAGGGGCAGGAGAGTGGAAGAAAATTTGGAACTCAAAATGTAAAAGAAATGAGTGTTGTACTACTTCACTTAATGATCTCATCAGCTTTCATGGCTTTAATTATCATTTCTATGCTGATGTTTCTCATGTTTACTTATTCAACTTTAATCTTTATTGACCTTCAGTATCACATCCCCAACTGCCTCTTAGACATCTTGAATGGAAAGTCCTGTAGACAGCTTAAACTCATTATATCCAAAACAGAACTAATTATCTCCCCCAATCCTATCTGCCCTATTACATCACTCTCAAAGCTCAAAACCCAGGAGGCGTCCTGGATTCCTCACTATCTCTCACCCCCGCCTCATATCTAAGCTGTTGCCAAGTGCTGTCAATTTTACTTTGGCAGCATCTCTTGAATGTGTCCCCATCTCTTTTCTGACCCTATCCCTCCCCAAGTTCAGGGCTTTATCACCTCATCCCTGGAGCAATTAAGTGGTAGGGGAAGGGGGAATCTACCAGCTCAAGTCTCTCCTCACTCTAATGTTCTAAATCGTAGATTTTTTTTTTTTTTTTTTTTTGCTGCAGCAATTGGGGTTAAGTGACTTGCCCAGGGTCTCACAGCTAGGAAGTGTGAAGTGTCTGAGACCAGATTTGTACTCAGATCCTCCTGACTTCAGGGCTAATTCACTGCACCACCTAGCTGCCCCTGAATCATAGCTTTGATCATGTCACCTCCAACTCAACAAACTCCATTAGCTCCCTATCACCTCCAGCATCAAATGCAAGCTCCTATATATGGAATTCAGATTCCTTCACAACAGATATATCACAAACTCTTTGACCCTTGCTGTACACAAGCGCTCCATCTTGACTCCAGGCATTTTTTTTCAGGTTGTTCCTTGTTTGAAATGCTCCCCCTCCTTATCTTTACCTACTGGCTTCCCTGGTTTCTTTTAAGTGCCCTGATTTAATTCCCATCCCCTATGGGAAGACTTTCCCAATTTCTCTTCATTCAAGTGTCTTCTCTCTCTTAATTTCAATTCATTTGTATAGCTTGGTTGTATGTATTTTTCTGCTTCTTGTCTCTCTCATTAGATGTAAGCTCCTTGAGGAGAAAGACTGTCTTTTGTTTCTTTTTGTGTCCCTATAACACAGCACAGAGTTTGCTACATAGGAAGTACTTAATAAATGTGTGGATATTGACATCCCTCCAATATTTCTACTAATTTCTCATTATCTCCCATTTCCACACATTGGCGGCCCCTCAGGATAAATCTAAATTTATAATGCTTCCAGTCATTGCTCCTGGTTCCTATCTTTGGATCCAGGGCAAACAAATCTAAGTTCTCTTTTTATGAGATCCCTTCAAATCCAAAAAGACAGCCATAATGTTCCCCTTCATTCTTCTCTTTTGGTAAAATATCCCCAGTTCCTTCTACTTAATGGCATGGATTCATATCTTCTTGTCCAGGTGACCCAGCTTTTCTCTTGAAAATATGTGGGGGTGAGGGATGGGAAGGGAGGAAAGGCAAATGATGGTAATCAAATTCTTGGTTTCTCTGGCCTAGACCGTAACTGCCAAACTATTTGGACAACAGCCATTGTTACCAGCATCCAAACAGCAGAATCCTGAATTTGGGACAATCTCTTCTGTGCTGGTGCTTTCTTGATCTTAGTTAAATGAGTATCCAACCCCGAATGAACGTCTGTGTGTGGAGACCACTTTGAGGTCCTTATGTTCCACAATTCTGGGTTCTTTGGTCAGAGCTGACTGGCAGCCAGGGGAACTGCTTCCTATTCCAGCAATATTGGAGTATACATCTACCACCAAAACGATGAAGTCACACCCTCGCTGAGTTTGTCCAAAGCCATCTATATAAGGGGACAGTGCAGAGCAGAGGTAAAATCCTGAAAAATGTCATCCTCTCGAGAGAGTATAACTTCCATTTGTTTAGGTTTGTTTTAATCTGGTTTAAGTTGATTTATTGTTTTTTTGTTTTTGTTTTGTTTTTTTTATCATTTCCTCCATGTGTAGGAAATAATCACCCGTCCCATATCTGATTCGCCTTGTGCATTAAGTACCTCTTCTTGTGAGGAAACCTTAGACATATGTCAGTGCTCAGTTTTAAATAAATCATCCTGGGCCACCAGGGTATGGACATAACAAGCAAGTTTGAGAAAAAAAGAGGCTCACAATTCTTATTAGAAGCCAAACTTCCTGGATATTTTCGACAAAGAAAAGATCTAATTCAGTTCCAATTGATCAATGATGGACAGAATCAGCTACACCTGGAGAAGGACACTGGGAAATGAGTGTAAACTGTTTGCATTTTTGTTTTTCTTCCCAGGTTATTTTTACCTTCTGAATCCAATTCTTCCCATGCAATAAGAAATTCGGTTCTGTACACATATATTGTATCTAGAATATACTGTAACATATTTAACATGTTTGGGACTGCCTGCCATCTAGGGGAGGGGGTGGAGGGAAGGAGGGGAAAATTTGGAACAGAAGGAAGTGCAAGGGATAATGCTGTAAAAAATTACCCGTGCATATGTACTGTTAAAAAAAAAAGTTATAACTATAAAATAAAAAATATTAATAAATAAAGACCCAACTAATAAACTATTTAGAACTAAAAAAAAAAAAAAAAAAAGCCAAACTTTCCCAGGACTAAACTCAGCAGAGTGAGAGTGCTTGTGAATCAGGAGCAAATGGGTCCTCATGTGTTTGTGAATGGGTCCCTTAGAGGAAAGGGAGTGGGGAGAATGTTCCATCCTCTGGGCTTGGCAGTGGTGATTACTGTTAGATCATTCACTTATATCTTATAAAATATATACCTTTCAATGTGTGGAGTTGGGAGATAATGAGAAATTAGTGGAAATCTTGGAGGGATGTCAATAGCCACACATTCATTAAGTGCCTCCTATGTAGCAAACACTGTGCTGAGCTATGGGGACACAAAAAGGAACAAAAGACAGTCTCTGTCCTCATTATATACCTTGCAAGGCAAGCATCCTCATCCCCATTTTCTAGATGAGGAAACTAAAAGGCTCAAAGAGGAAAGTTTTTTGTCAAGTCAGTTATCCAATCATTTTTCAGTTGTATCTGACTCTGTGACCCATTTGGGCAAAGATACTGGAATGATTTGCCATTTCCTTCCCTGGCTCATTTTACAGATAAGGAAACGGAGGCAAATAGGATTAAGTGACTTGCCCAGGATCAGCCAGTTAATAAGTGTCTGAGGCTGGACTTGAACTCAAGGAGACAAGTTCTCGATTCCCTAGCCAGCTCTCTATGTCCCATGGCACAAGGTAGCTGCCCTTTCTAAGTCCACAGAACACAGCTAAGACTCAAAGCTGGGTCTCTTGAGTGCTGCCCAGAGCATACTGCTGCCTCCTCTGGACCTCAGGAATAGAAAGAAGCAGGCTTGGCTATGGCTGTGTGGCTATGGGTGTAAAGTGGTAAATGAAGTTCCTACTATACCCTCAAAAACCCCATCACCTTAGGAGTAAGAGAGAAGAGAGTCTGAGCCAGACACAGACCATGAATAATTCAGGGGATATTCTCTGGAAGCCAGCACACCCTGCTCTCTGGCTGTGAAGAAAATACGCTTGTTGGAAATCTTCCTGCGGGAAAGGGTTTTGTTTCCTGCCTCCAGGACAGCCAGGCTAGTCAAGCATGAGAGCAATCGATGAAACAGAGAAAAAACCTTCACTGCATTCGGAGCCTAGAAAGTCACAGGACCAAGTGGTGAGGGATGCACCCACAAGATAGATTCCCCTTCTTGTTTAAATCCATTTGCTAAATGAAGTCACACATCAATTCCTTTGGGTTTTCCCCTGAGTAGTTGGAGAAAGTGAACCCTCTAATTGGTCCAAACACAAACCACCAGCAGGAGTACCTAAGAGCCCAACTTATCCAACTCCCTTCTTCTCCAAGCTCAAGCATGTTTGGGGGCTGTTAGAATGTAATCAAACTAGGATATTTCCATCCCTTAGGATGAGAATTTGGAGCCTGACACAGGGAAAAGACCTTCCAGGTAATTTAGCTGGCCCTTTCATTTTGCAGATGATGCCCTGAGAGAAAAACACCTGGCCAAGGTCATTCGTCCGTAGCTAGACTGGAACCCAAGATTCCCTTAAGCCCACATCAAAAGCTCTTTCCATTATATCAGACCAACAGAGTGGGTATAACTAGTATGCTCTCCCGTCCATCACTCTTCTCTCCTGACCTTTGGCAACTTGCCTATCAGATCCATCCAAAATCTGCATCACTCCACTTTGCTTTTATGCACCATTTTATGAAGTTTCAGCTGCCCATAAATCATGTGATTTTAAGTTATAAGATCCCTTCCGAAGGTCGTCCCACATAAAGCATAAAACTGACCCCTCTCCCTCCAACTTCAGTGTCTCCCAACCCCTCCCTTTCTCCACCAATGAGAGAGCAGATGTCCCAATCCCTATCACCCTGTGTTTCCTGTTTTTCACTCCCTCCAAACTGTATATTAAGCATGAGAAACAAAGTTTCTAGATCTTTGGCTACTCAGAGCTTTAATTCCAGTTTGTTTTGCAACTGTATGCATTGCCAAATAAATCATTTGTCCGGATGAAACTCAGTTTCTTCCCTCCCTCTCTTCATAGCGATCATCATTCCCTCTGTTAACTTCCTGTTCAGTCCCCATGCTAGGTCTACCCTAACTCTCCCCCAGTCATCTCACGGCTAAGCTGAGCAGAAGAGAGTTGTTGCTGTTTTAACACAATCCTAAGATCCCATTTCTTCAGAAAAACAAACAAACAAACAAACACTGTTCTCATCTTTTGTTCTTGTAGCACCTTCGTTTCCAGGTAGACCATGTTCCAATAGCTTCAAAATGCACTAAGATTTTTAGGACAGTTTGTATAAATCCTCCTTCCCTACCCAGAGAGCCATTCTCCAAAAGATAATGAAAAGAGGCAAGCAGGTCAGTATTAAGAACCAACTGGGCTTGAAATGTTTACCCACCCATTCCCCGAACTCTGCAAGGGAAAGAAGTGGATTTTCTCACTCCTTCTTTGAGAACACATTGGGCTGTCCTAATGAATAACACAAAAAGAACCCATTTTGGTGGTGTTTTAAATTTTTCAATGTGCTCTTCTCAGAAAAACACTTGTAAGATAGACCACACAGAGATTACTGTGTCCATTTTATAGATGAGGAAACCAAGGCTGACTCGGATCCCAGAATCCCTTTGGTGTGGTTGTTCTGAAAGGAGCATCCCTTCTCCCCTCTCCTTTGCTGTTGGAGGCCATCGATCGGGAGCTAGAAGGGACCTTAATGGTCATTAAATGCAAACATTTTATTTTACAGCGGAAGAAACTCAAGCCAAAAGATAATAAAATTAGCAATAAACATAATAAATCATTAATAATAATAATAACTAGAATTTATATAGAATGAGCAGGAAAAAGGAAAGGCAGTTTTTCAACGATGCAGGTGCCATGATTGTCATCCCTGGGAAAAAAGTCTGCAGAAGCTCATCAAGCTTGCTTGATGCTTGGAAGGAAGTTTGGTGCTGGGGATGTTCCATGCTGAATTTGGGGTCATGGGACTTGGATTCAAACAGTGCTTAGTACCAATATGATCTTGGGCAAGTTTATTCTGTGGAAATCTCACAAAGGACACCGAGTCGGAGGGTCCAGATTTAAGGTGGATCTGCCCCTTTGATCTCGGACACAGCCTCATCTGTAGAATGAGAAGGCTGGACTTGCGGCCTCAGAGGTCCAGTCCCAAATGAGCACCTCTGTGGTCAATGTGAAGTAAATTCCCTTCCATCGCTCAGGAAGAATGGGCCTGAGGCCAAGCAGAGAAGGTTCTCCAAGCAGAGGGAGCCGACATTGGGAGCACAAAAGCGAGACATCCTCATATAGCCAGCAGATACTCGTGGGGGTTAGCAAGTGGGTTGGATTTGACATGGAAAACCAGCAGTGAGGTGCCTGAGCCGCCATATTGGGGCTGAACTAGAATTAAGCTTTCTGGGATTAGGGGATCTTGTCAGAGTTATAGGGCTGCTTCTATGCTGTATACGGACCATCGGGCAACTGCTTCTGGATCTCAATCACAACCTGACAGTTCTGTCTCATAAATTGGTCAGGGAATTTAAGGGCTATTCAGAAGAGTAGAGACCTGACTTCGAGGGTCCTCCCCTCTCCAGAAAAATTAAAAAGATTCCACCAGTTATCAAGGTTCTCTTGGACGTCAGATGGATGTCCATAGAATTAAAGATGGCAACAAGTGGTCCAACCTATAGCAGAACAGCAATTCCCCTCAGCAGCAACCCAAGGCAGCGCTGCACTGGAAGTGGAAGAGTGATTGTTTCTGTCTGGCCAGAAACCCTGAGGGCCTTCTCCTTCTAGATGGATGCTCACACACATACGTATGGGTAAGAGAGGCCATTCTCTGCCTCATTTCTAATCTAGCCTTAGTCACTAAATGAGTGAGACCCGTTAAAGACCTTGGCTCTCCCACTGCATCCAGAGCCATTTCCCATCCTCCTGATCTTGCCACTGGGCCCGGAAGGCTCTGGAGGGTGAGGCTGGTCACTTAAATCCAATTCACTTGTATCCCTGAGGTCATGGTTCTTTCTGAGTTCAAAGGACAAACAACAATCTAGGTACTTAGCAACCAAATTATTTTATGGGCAAACGCTCACAGGATGGTCAGAAAAGCCACACAAGGACACTCAAGGTCTCTCTTACGAACTTTAGAAGGATTGTATGACAAGGGAGACACTGGCACAGGACTGCCCAGTATGGTAGCCCCCATCAGAGAAGGGACCGGGCTCTATGAGCAAAGAGAAAGGAAATGAGAGATGCACAAAGTTCGAGAAGTCACCCCAAATATTAAAGGGACTCTTTGTGTCCGACCCGTGGCAGAGCATTCCGAGACCATACTGGTCTGATCGGCCACACTGGACACACTGCGACTGGACTCTAATATAGTGGTTTCATTTTGGTCCTCCTCGAGAACGAAGAACAACGACCCAGATTATTAGATAGGGGTCCTTTCTGGATCACAGTGCTCCTGACAGGGCAGACTGGGCAGGAGTGAACCCTGGTTTCTGGTTTGACCAAGGGAACAGTACCGCCTGCTCGATTCAGGCTGCAGTCAACCATGATCATCCAACTCCTTGCACCCCAAATCTCTCAGTGATCTTGACCCTCTGATCAAAGATGGCTGATGGTGCACAGTGGGAAGATGAAGTCAAACCCCATCTCAGAGGCTTGCCACCTTTGTAGGGCCAGCTAAGCCTCTGCTTCCCCACTTGTACTTGTAATGGTACAAGAAGTCACCTTCATCCATGCTATCTTAGAATGTTGGAGCTAGAAAAGAGAGACCTAGGGAAATTAGAGACCTAAAGAAATTAGAGGCCTAAAAAAATTAGAGAGAAACCTAAAGAAATTACCCCCAATCCTTCCGCACTTAGGAGAAAACAGCCTGTTGGGAGGTGAGGAGGGGGTTAACCAATGACAAAAATAGGGAGTCTCTGATAGGATCTAGGACTTTAGACTTGATTTAGTCCTTTGTGCCAAGGGACCTCTCCCGATTTGCTCCCATCTGCCCTGTCTTTCAGCAGCAGCACATGGGCAAGCTTTTTGGTTGCCAAGGCTCATCCCTGATCACGCAAGCCCTGACTCCCCTTGGGTCTGAGTTATTAGCCCCTTTGGAGGGCCCTCCACCAAGCTCCCCATTTCCCAGGTAGGCCGTTGGCATGTTATGATTGAATGACAGGATCTCCAAGAGATCCTGTAGCTCCAAGTCCCTTAACCCAAGGAAGTCAGCTTTTCTTCATCCACCAGATGTCAGGGAGCATCGAGGATCCCCCTTCCCTACAGGCTCCTGGGCACGCCACCACATCAGCACTGGGATCGGATTTGTTACAAAGCCACTTTATTTCTGAGCTCTCTACCTTCTGCCTGGTTCTGAACCTCTCGGGTCTGTACGTGCAGAACTTCCCCTCATCTCCCTCCACTCCAAGGCACTGGACTTCCTCCCTGGGAAGTTGCCACCTGAAAAGGGGACTAGCTTCTTAAAGAAGGAAGCCAATTTATCTCCTGCTTCCCCAGGAAGCTACTACTTCTAAAAACCTTAGGCTAATTTTGTTGCCATACTATAACTTCCCTCCATCATCCCTCTCCCCATACATGTGGACACACTCATAGCCAGCCACTGCTGTCTTCCCAGAACCCCCCAAAAAGCAGTATTTGGAGCCCATCTAAGGAAGACAGATTCTTCCCTCCTTTCTTACAGTTGGGGTGCTGTCACTGAGACTCATTATTCAGCAGCACTGGGTGGGTAACCTTTTTTTTTGGCTGCTAAAGCCGAGCCCTGACTAGACAGCTGTGACCCCCATGGGGTTTGTACCAGGTCTTGGCCAATGGCCCATCCTCTAGCTGACTTAGCACAACACGGGCACTCAGGTGGTACCAGGTGCTCATCTGGGCCGCTAGGCACTGAGCAAAGGGCCTTAAATGACAGAATAGGAACTTAACAGAGGGGTGATAATGGAGAAAAGCCAACCCGTCCTTCCAAGAGTCACCCCTGAGACAGTGGGAGACGGACACTGGCAGGCCCTAGCCACAAGCTCTATCTCATGGCTTCCTCAGGGAGAAGGAGGAAGGCAATGAGACTTTGGTCTAGTCTTGGAAAGGAGAAGGGGCTGCCCATTCTACTGAATGCCCCATGCCAAACGGTGGCTGGTTATGAGTGTGAAGGAAAGCAGTTCTTTACATTAATAAGGAAACTCTGAAAGGCAGGAAAGGGAGGAGAGGGACGTGGGAAAGGACAGGGCCAAGAGGAGAGAGAGAGAAAAGAAACAGGAAGACTCCTGTCCATCTAGAGAAAGTGAAAATCTTTCCAAGTGGCCGGTCATCTGAGACATCTGAAAACAGACCAAGAAGGAAAAGGTCAAAGGGAGCGGAACTGGGGAGGGGGTTCTTCAGACGAAGCCCACAGGAGGGGTCTGGGGTCTGGCAGCTTCCAGATTTGGGGAAAGTGACAGCGGGGAGAACGCAAAGGCCACAATCGAGGGAGGGGGTGGAATTTGATTTGCCGGGAGCTGTCAGGGCTCCCAAGAAAGCCGGATTGTCCGGAGCCCTGCACTGCAGGAGGGTGGGACAGGAAGCAGTCAGGACCACCTTAGTACTTGGGGACTTTGCTGTAGTCTTCCGAGTGGACGTGCCGGCACAGGCAGATGGACAGCATCATCCCCAGGAGCTGGAGAAACACAAGCACAGAGTCAGATCGTGGAACAGGCCTCCACATCTCCAGGATTCAAACCAGTCCAGATTATCGAATTAGGAGGTCGTGGCGCTGGTTCAACCCATCTTTAAAACTGCCAGGAATTGTGGTCTGCACCCACAATAAGTCCCCCTGAAGGCTTCATTTCTGAGGGGCAGGGTATGTGTGTTGTTTAAGGGAGTCTGGCAATCATACTTGTGACACTTTCTACCAACCTGTCTGACCTTAAGCATTGGTCACCTCAGTCTTCTCACCTGTAAAATGACCTTGAATTCAGTGACCTTTAAAGTCTCCTCTAGCTCCAAACTATGATTCCCATGATCCTTTGAATAGACTTAGGAGTTTCTAGGTTTCAAGATTTCTATCAGTCAGTCAGTCAGTCAGTGAATAAGTGCCGACTATGTGCCAGGCATTGTGCTAAGCATTTGGGATACAAAAACAAAAACAAACAAAAAAGAAAAGAAAAGAAAAAAAACCCCCAAATGAGTCCCGTCCTTCAGGAAGTCCTCAGTCCAAAATCTTCACCCTGTGGGCAGCCTGGGGATGAGCCTCTCAGAACGTAGCGGGGCTGGTCCTCCCACAGCACACCCAGGCCATCACCAGCCCAATCTCCGAGGCTTTCCTGGCAGACTGGGACTTGTCAGAGTTTCTTCTCCTGGGGTGCAGGAGCCCCTGACCGTGAGCCAGGGGAGGATAACTCAGGGACATCCAATGGAATATTAGAAAGCCGTCCCATATTGGAGAAGTGGGATTTTAGTTGTTAGTTGTTTTTTTTTTAATAATGTGTTTGTGTCAACCAATTAACCACATTGGCTTTGGCATGGGGATCAGAGTTGGTTCAAATTTCTGGTTGCATCCCATTTCCCAAACTCCCCTGGGTCTCCACTTCTTCCCAACAATAATACCATCCATACATTCATTAAACACATCATTTACAAAGCACTTTCTAATCTTACTTTCAACCAAGTAGTGATCTTACTACATAATGAGCAAGTAAGTGAGACAGGGCAGGGCTGGACTCCCCAGATCCACAGATAGGAAACTGAGGCAGACTTTCTCAAAGGGACAAAGCTGGTGGGGAACTCAGGCCTTCTCACGACCAATTAAGAGCTCTTGCCATGAGGCCACATTGTGCTTCCCCTTCAGAGGTTTCCCAGGATCTTCTCCCAAGATGAATTTAAACTGGCTGCCCTGGGCGGTTAAGGGGGAGAATGCAGGATTTCGAGGTAGGAAGGGCCTTATCTGCCTCGACTCATTTTACATTCCACCACCCCAAAGAGGGGCAGGGTCTGCCCAAGATCACATATTTAGGCAGCCAGAGGGCTAAGACCTGAACTCTGGACCTCTGACCTCAAACCTCTTCTCTATTGCCACCCCATGCTTCTCCTGGAGCAGTGAGCTCCGGAACCTCCGCCAAGCAGGAACGTGGGAACCGGTCAGTAAGCCCAGAAGGGGTCAGGGCCAGAATGGCCAAGGACGCCAGGAAGAGCAGCGGAGCCGGGTGAACTGGGACAGCTCATGGACCACAGTGGCCCAAGGGAAGCTCTGGACTCAGAGATTCAAAGTGGGAATGAGATCATACAGCCCATTTGTCCAACTCCCACAGAGAAAAGAAGGGGCTCGGGGGTGACACGGGCAGGAGAGGCTCTCCTTCCCGGGCTACTAGAGAAGGGCTATTCCAAGAGCCGCCCACTTTGTCCTTCTACCACCTGCCACCCTGTCTCAAAGGGGGCATCCCTGGGGGAGGACGGGGCAAGAGGAACCAACCTCAATGACGGCCACTCCGATGCAGGTTCCGAGGATGATACCAAGGTTATCCTCTAGCCACTTCTGCACCTTCTCCATGCAGCCCTGAACAGTGAAAAGACAGCTCCGTCACAGAGGAGGAGGAAGAGGAAGGGGAAGGGGAGAACAGGCCCTTCGAGACGGGCAATCCCTCCCATTCTTTGGGGACTGAGGGAGGGAAGAGGGGAGGCTCCATTCTCAGTGCAGCTCTTCACGCACCTTTTGGAAAACGGGCCAGTCGCTGGGATCGTTGATCACGGTACCGTTGGGGACGCAGAAGCCGGTCCTTAAGTCCTCCTTCTTTATGTCAGGTAATTCCCCAGTGCCACAGGAACAAGGATAGCTGGTGAATGTCCTGTTCCTGAGGATGATGTTAGCTGTCCAGTTAAGGTAGCTGCTCCAGCCACAGCATTTCACCTGTCACCAACACACACCCAGAAGGAACACGGTGAGACTGAGCTCTGTGTTGGAGGTGGGCTCTGTGATGGGCAAGGGACGTTACCGTGGGCGGGCACTCATCCTGTGACGGCCACAACCTCCCTTCAAGGTCTGACTTTCTCTGTTCTAAGATCTTTCTCAGCTCTAACATTCTGTGTTCTCCAGTCCCTCCAAACTTGAACATTCCACATTCCCCCATCTTCAGTGCTAATTCTCGCTCTGATATTCTATATTCTAAGCCTTTTCCCAGTTCTGAAATTGTTTTAAGGCTATGACACTCTGTTCTAAGATGCCATCTGTGTCTGACATTCTATGTTCTCAAGCCCTTTCTAGTTCTGACTTTATTCCAAGATCCCCCTCAGCTTGACACTGTATTCTCTTTCTTTTAGTTTTGACATTCTATGTTCTCCTGCCCCTCCAAACTCAGACATTCCACGTTCCCCTGTCCCTCTCAGTGCCCATTCTAGTTTCCTTTCTGATATTCTATATTCTAAACTCTTTAGGCTTTCTAGCACTGACATTCTATGTTCTCCTGCCCCTCCAAACTCAGACATTCCACGTTCCCCTGTCCCTCTCAGTGCCCATTCTAGTTTCCTTTCTGATATTCTATATTCTAAACCCTTTAGGCTTTCTAGCACTGACATTCTATGTTCTCCTGCCCCTCCAAACTCAGACATTCCACGTTCCCCTGTCCCTCTCAGTGCCGATTCTAGTTTCCTTTCTGATATTCTATATTCTAAACTCTTTAGGCTTTCTAGCACTGACATTCTATGTTCTCCTGCCCCTCCAAACTCAGACATTCCACGTTCCCCTGTCCCTCTCAGTGCCGATTCTAGTTTCCTTTCTGATATTCTATATTCTAAACCCTTTAGGCTTTCTAGCACTGACATTCTATGTTCTCCTGCCCCTCCAAACTCAGACATTCCACGTTCCCCTGTCCCTCTCAGTGCCGATTCTAGTTTCCTTTCTGATATTCTATATTCTAAACTCTTTAGGCTTTCTAGCACTGACATTCTATGTTCTCCTGCCCCTCCAAACTCAGACATTCCACGTTCCCCTGTCCCTCTCAGTGCCGATTCTAGTTTCCTTTCTGATATTCTATGTTCTAAACCCTTTAGGCTTTCTAGCACTGACATTCTATGTTCTCCTGCCCCTCCAAACTCAGATATTCCACGTTCCCCTGTCCCTCTCAGTGCCGATTCTAGTTTCCTTTCTGATATTCTATGTTCTAAGCCCTTTCCTAGTTTAAGATTGTTTTAAGTCTATGACATTCTGTTCTAATGTACCATCTGTATCTGACATCCTATGTTCTCCAGCCCTTTCTAGTTCTGACCTTCTCTGTCCGAAGATCCCCTCAGCTCTGCCATAGTCTCTTGTTCCCTTCAGTTCTAACATTCACTGTTCTCCTCTCCCTCCAAGCTCTGATAGTCCTGCTCCCAGATTAAAAATCCTCCCTTCTACGGGCCCTTCCTTCCAGTCCAGGAAGAGAATGGTCTGCTTCAGGAGGTGGAGTTCGCACCACGCAAGAATGCTAAACAATTCCGTCTCAAGGGTTCCGTAGTAGAGGATTTTTGTCTTGTAAAGATAGAAACCCAGATTATCAAATGCCCGGGGAGTCTAAGTCAGGGGTAAGTGATAACTAGCCTGTATGAACTGGTCCCCATTCTGCTGCAGATTCTTTGGGCGACATCGGATCAATTCACTTCCTTCAGTTTCCTCATCCATAAAATTAAGGGGACTGGACCACAGAGCCCCTCAAATCAGCACAGAAATTCTCTGCATCCCTCTATTTTGCCACCCATCTGAGGTGCATTAGCTCCTGGAGCCAGCAGGGGGTGCCCCGAGGTTGTTAAATCTAGTCTTAGCTCCCCCCAAACCACAGAAGGAATCTACAGCTGTCTCCCTGCAGATTTCGAGCCGGGAAGGAACTGAGAGATCATTTACCACAAACTTCTCGTTTTAGTCGAGGAAACCGAGACCCAGAGTGACGAACCGTGGGGCAGTGGAAAAATCATTGACCGGAGCCCAAGGACTGGCTCAATGTCTACCGTTGACATTCACTAACTACCTATGCAGTCCTGGACAGATTGCTCAATTTCTTGCCCTTGGATTTCCTCGTCTCTAAGATGGGGAAGGACTTGTTTCCTCTTCTAGCAGACGAATGAGGGTCTCAGCTTGCTCCTCCGGTAGATGAGGAGCTTAAACCAACCGCCTCTGAGGTCACTTCCATCCCCCGCCCTGTGAGCCTCTGACCCTGAGATTCTTGCTCAAGGTCACACAGAGAGCGTGATCCAGATCATCTGACTCTGATTTCTCTGCAACATCAAACTCGACTCAGAGTGGATGGAATATTTCTAGAATCAGACATTTAAATCTTAAAGTCCCTAAAAGCTGATCCCATTATTTTAATAGAAGAGGTGCCTTGTTCAAGACCACAAAGATAATGATCAGAGATCACGGGACTTTGCATCTCCAGAAAACCTAAAGGCTTGCAATGAGCTTCACAAACATCACCTCGGATTCGATTCTCACAACTTTGGGAGGTACCTGCTGTTATTATTCCCATTTCAAACCTGAGAAAACTGAGGCAGACAGAAGTTAAGTGACTTCCACTCTAGTAAGCTTCCTATTAAACTACTTCCTACATTAAATATTTCATTCTTCAGGGGGACATAATCCCTCGTCTTCCTTTCTGTTCTTTGCAATTTTTGTCTCTTTTTATAAAGGGAGAGGAACCATCCTTATGTTCCTGTGTTGGCCCATAGACTCCCCTGTGTTCTTTTTCTTTTTTTTTTTTTTAATAGTTTCCATTTACCACATATATGCATGGGTAACTTTACAGTATAGACAATAGCCAAATCTTTTGTTCTCCTCTTCCCCCCCCCCCCAGATGGCAGGTCGACCAATACATGTTAAATATGCTAAAGTATAAGTTAAATGCAATATATGTATACATGTCCAAACAGCTGTTTTGCTGTACAAAAAGAATTGGACTTTAAATCAGCCTGTGAAGGAAATCCAAAATGCAGGCGGACAAAAATAGAGGGACTGGGAATTCTCTGCAGTGGTTCATAGTCATCTCCCAGAGTTCTTTCGCTGGGTGTAGCTGGTTCGGTTCATTACTGCTCTATTGGAACTGATTTGGTTCATCTCGACTCCCCTGTATTCTACTGTGATGCAGAGGAAAGCACACAGGGTCCCCCAGTGCCCACCAAGATCCAAGAAGGCATTTTCATGCATTTCAACAAGACTTGCCCTGTCCCTTGCTATTCCCCGGCCCAGGCTGACTGAAGATGAGGGATAGGACACTTTTGCTGAAGTCAGTGCAAATCTCCTGCCATTCTCCCCTTCCCTCCTCCCAGCCTCCAAACAAGCATCATGCATGACTCAGGATTCCATATCAAAAAGGCCCAGATGGTCCAGGAAGTTCAGAGGCTGCAGTCCCACTTCCCTCTCCCCTAACATCATACCTCTGATTGTATATAATCCCAAGCATCCTGAACAGATTTCTGTTCATAGTTGTCAGGGTCGTAGGTCTCGATAAGGTTTTCCACTATGGTGCTCATCTCCTTCTTCACCTAAGCAGGGGGGCAATGCAGCAAGAGAGTCGGGTCAACTGATGTCCAGACCTTATTGTAAGATTTCCCCCTCCCCAAATGCTAGCCGTGAGCACTGTAGCAGACATCAGGAGGCTTCCGGATACAGAAAAAAGGTGTCAATGTTACCACGGGATGGCCCCGTCCTTTCTAACTACACACTGACAACCTGTTACCAGCTCAGATGAGACATCCCTAACCACGGAGCCATGAAGTACTTCCTCTCCCAGGAGCCTGCTTGGAATCACCTCCCCCTTGGACATCACGCGGCTCTGTGAAAGGTCCTGACATTGCGTTGGCCCCAGTCCTTCCTCCATTGCAGGACAGATCACCCAAATGGAAGCGGAGCACCACGGATTTTGAGTCTGACCCATACTGAGATCCAGGAGCTCTTCCTATAATGCACCTGAGAGGTCTCTTTTTGAAGAGTTCCAGAGAAGGAAAAGGTTCTTCCTGCCAAGGGAAGCCATTCTTCTCCAATTGTTAGCAAGTGTCTCCTCCTTCTCCCTGCCATCCCCTGCTCCCGGTTCTGCCCTCAGGGGCCAAGCAGAACAAAGCTCACCCTGCTTTCACAGGACAAGACTTTTCCAATGTATTATCATTCCCTTGCTACATTTTCTCTACCCCCCAATGCCTCTAACTCATCTTCGGAATCGTGGCTCTAACACCTCCTCCCCCTCTTCCTGCCAACTACAGCTGAGCCTGAGCCAGGGGGAGGCTGGGTGATTATCAACAATTCAGCTAACTTTTGGTGTTTCAGAGAACTTTCTATGACAATTGCTGAGTTTCCAATATGTTGCCTGGGAGGGAGTTTCCACACCAGGAGTTCCCCCTATCGAGGAAATCACAGGCCCGGATCAAAAACTAGGAGTTTTTCTAGGAGTCAGAAGAACAAAGAAGATCCAGCTGAGTCCCTTAGTTGGAACTTTTTTTTTTTTTTTTTTAGCAAATCTGATGAACAAAGAGGCTGATTTTTTAAAAAATTATAAATCAGAGAGCAATTGCTTCCCTAAAAGAATTCAACTCGGGAGGCTTTCAAAGCATGTTTAACATAGGACTTAACTCATTATTTGCAGCTTTTCAGGAACATGTCCGTGTGAAAGGAAACAGACCTGTAGTAAAGGGGTGTTGGGAGGCAAGCTGCAGGGAGGGAGGAAGGTCAGCATCTCCAGAAGCGCAGCTGTACAAGAGGGCCGGCTCCCTGGGTGCTTCCTGGGTGCCCGAGTCCCTTGTCTAACCTCGAGGGCACTGGCCCCTGAGCATGCGGCAGAATCCGCCCGGCCCCAAACTCGGGGGCTGAGGGAGCCAAGGAAAGCCCCCCTTTCCTTCTTGAGAAACCCAAGGGGGAGAGAGGAGAAGCCTGCACAGGAAAAGTATGTGCAGTTTCTGATTCTGGGGCCAGGATGACACAAGGAAGATTTCTGCTTTTCTTTAAACACAGACAAGGGGGAGCCCAGTGGATCGGGGGGGGGGGGGGGGGCTAGCTCAGGTT